>NW_026902296.1:0-13846 GCF_033783945.1 Neopsephotus bourkii | reverse complement strand
TTGACCAATGTACAGGGGGGTTGTACAGGGGGGTTAGAGGAATTTGCTTGCATTAAAGGAATTTACTTGCATTAGAGGAATTTACCTGCCTAGACAAGGTATTGTCTGTTGTAAGTGCTTACTAAGCAGAACAAAGACACCAAGTCCTATTGATAAGCAAAAGCAGACACCTCGTCCTATTGATAAGCAGACACCTGATTATAAAAAACAAAAAAAACAACACCCCAAAACAACAACACGATAAGTAGCTATTGATAAGGAAAAGCAGACCCCGGATACAAGAAGAAGCAGATGGTTTATGGCTGGGGCACCGACCAAACCCTAAGGCCATATGTGTGAAGACTAAAAGGTGACAAGTTCAAGAAGAAGAAGACTCATTTACTTCATCTTGAAGACCCCTACCCACAAGAGGAACACTCATTTACTTCATCTTGAGACCCCTGCCCATGACCAGAGTGGGCACTGCACAGGAACAGAGGACTTTCTAGGTCATTATAATACGAAGCGGGGATAGAATATGAATATGTATAGGCGTATTGTGCAACCTTGTAACTTTAGAGGATAAATGTAGAGGGAAACAACACTGACGCACGCATGACTTTGAGGAATCACCCCATGCGTCTCAGCACTGAATAAAAAGCATACCTACTTTACAACTTTAACGAGTTGTGGAGTCAATCCGCGCATTAATTTGGCGAGCCAGACAGGAGATCTCTGTCGACTGCAGGACCGGCTGGGAGACGTATATCCTGGGTGCCCCAGGCCGCTTGCCTGGAGGAGCTCCGCTTCTCGTCCGCTCACTGCAGGGACAGACAAAAACCTGTGCCGGCTGCGGAAAAACGGTATGCTTGAAATTTATTTTAGTAATTTTGGGGGTCTATAAGTCGTACGCTTGACCCGGGGCTGCTGGTAAGGCGCGCAGAGACATCTGGCGCACAGCGTAGTTCCCCTTGGTAGGTAGGGCTTGCAAACGGACTCGCCGACCGACAGAGCGGCCGCTAGCAACCCTGGTGGTGGGTCGGGTGAGTTCAGAAACTCCCCAGCAGGGGCTGCTGTAAACTAAGCAAGTTCCAGGTTTTGGCTGCATCTCAGATTTCGGGAGCCAAGAGGAGGGTAAGTGAAACCGCTGTGTGAATGTATGGGATGCCGTGTGTACCCTTGTATGACTGAGACGTGGCATAGCTACGAAGCGAGTGCGGAGTCCTAATCCGCGGTTCCGTATTCTCCGTGAGGAGAGCGGCCAGAGACGGACGAGTGTTTATGTTTCCTGTCTGTTGTCTTGTGTGTCTTGTTTGTAACTAAAGGTAGTTTAAAATTAGGGGAGGGAGCAACTGCCCCTCCTATGTTGTCTAGCTTCACGCCAGACACCAAGAAAAGATTCTATGTGTGCCTTGTGGGAGTGAAGTGTACGGTGGTATTGTGGGAGTTTAACTGTATGTGACGGTGGCATTCCACGTGGGTACCTTGTGGGAGTTGAGTGGACGTGACGGTGGTATTGTGGCTGTGTGCCTTGTGGAAGTTGTCCTGTGTGTGGCGTTGTGGGAGCTGTGGACCTTGTGGGAGCTAAGTGGACGTGACGGTGGTATTGTGGCTGTGTGCTTTGTGGGAGTTAAGTGGACGTAACGGTGGTATTGTGGCTGTGTGCCTTGTGGAAGTTGTCCTGTGTGTGGCGTTGTGGGAGCTAAGTGGGACGGTGGCATTGTGGACCTTGTGGGAGCTAAGTGGACGTGACGGTGGCATTGTGGACCTTGTGGGAGCTAAGTGGACGTGACGGTGGCATTGTGGACCTTGTGGGAGCTAAGTGGACGTGACGGTGGCATTGTGGTTGTGTGCTTTGTGGGAGCGTGGCTGCATTTCACGTGGATATTGTGGCTGTGTGACTGTAACAGTATGTGGTGACAACGTGTCCACTGCAAAGTTTGTTTTTTTGTTATTTTAGTCACACAAATTCCGGTGGGCTAGATATTGTTCTGGGTAATCAGAAATTTCTGGCTGGCCATTTCTTGGAACTAAGATAAGTGGATTGATCTGTGGTGGAGCCACAGAGTCCTGAGGAGTTCTCGGGAAGTGAGAAAAACCTGAGAACGTGTTTGTAAAAGTATCAAAGAAGTTTGAGGATACGTGATTACAAAGGAGAAAGTAAAATGGGAATAAACCAAAGTAAAGAAATATTAAGAAAGAGCCCCTTAGGGTGTATTTTGGTAAATTGGAAAGAAATTACAGGGCCCGAGGGCTCAGAAAATAAGAAAACCCTGATTAAGTACTGTAACCAATGGTGGCCTCTCTATAAATTAGAAGACGGGGTGAAGTGGCCACTTAATGGGACACTGGATTATAATACTATGTTACAATTAATGTTATTTTTAAGAAGGGAAGGGAAGTGGGACGAAGTATCATATGCAGATATGTTCTTCACTCTCCGAAACCACCCGGAATGGCAAAGAGCCTGTGGGATAATACCACCCCAGGATCCCTTGGTATTAGCCCTTGAAAGGGGTAATAAAGAAAAAATTAAGCCTAAGCGATGCTGTTCATCATGTGATATAGGTCAGAGATGTATTAAACAGGATAAAATTTACCAAGATGCAAACCAGGAATTAATAGATGTGTTTAAGCCCCCACCAAAGGGACAGGTGGACACGGACTCAGAAGACACCATTACTCCCCTGGGGAGTCCGGTCTCCTCACGAACCCGACAAAACCAGCAAAGACATGTCCTACAAGCACCTCTTCGGGAAGCAGTAGGTCCTGAAGGAACTCCAGTGCTGATTAAAGTACCATTTTCCACCTTGGATTTGGAAATATGGAGAAAGGTGGCAAAGGATTATCGTAACGATCCCGTAAGTGCTACAAAACATTTGCAGTTCATTATAAAACAACATAATCCAGATTGGAGTGACATGCAATTATTATTAGAAGCAATGACGGAAACAGAAAAACAATTGATATTAAAAACAGCAAGAGAACTAGCTGAAGACTATTACAAAGTAAAACAAGAAGATGTAAGGGAATTTTTTCCACTTCAGGATCCAAAATGGGATCCCAACCGTTTGGCAGAGTTAGAAAAATTACAAGCTTACCAAGAATGGATTGTAAAAGGAGTCGAGAGGGCAATACCAAAAACCATAAACTGGTCAGCACTATATGCGGTGAAACAAGGCCCTTCAGAATCACCATCGGAATTCTTAGATCGATTAAGAGATGCTATGCGCCGTAACACACCATTAGACCCTGGATCAGAGATAGGAATACAGCAATTAGTATCTTTATTTTTAGGACAATCTACTGGAGACATTAGGAGGAAACTCCAAAGGTTACGACCAACAGAAAGTAGAAATTTAGAGATTTTGCTGGACGAAGCATGGCGAGTATTCAGTAACCGGGAGGAAGGTTATAAGCAAGAAATACGAAGATTGATGGCAGTAGTGGAAGAAGGGGGAAGAAGAGACAAAAGACAACGACCGCAACTGGGTAGAGATCAATGTGCATTGTGTAAAAAGTTTGGACATTGGAAGAACGAATGTCCGGAAAACAAAAAGAACCGCCGTCCAAACAGGGCTACTAAAGGAAGGGTGGTTGCACATGTGAAGGAAGAATGACGAGAACCAGAGGAATCTTCCCTAGCAGATCCACTGGTTATGATGAAGCTAGGGGACGAGGAGAAGGAGGTGGAATTTTTGGTTGATACGGGTGCAACATATTCTGTTTTAAACAAAGCCTTAATGCCCTTAGGGGATGATTATATTATGGTAAAAGGGGCAACTGGCCAAAGTGAGAAGGCGTATTTTTGTAAACCATTGAAATATCAATTGGGAAAGCAATGGGGCATTCATAAATTCTTATATATGCCTAATTCCCCAAAAGCTCTCCTAGGGAGAGACTTACTGGAACATTTGGGAGCAATTATTACTTTCAGAGGAGGCGAGATTACTTTAAAAGTAAATGGCCAACAATATATAGAGATGTTAAGCTTAGTTTTAATTGCCAATCATGTTGTGGAACAAATCAGGGAAGATGTATTGGACCAAGTATTCCCAGGGGTATGGGCCACAGACATACCTGGGAGGGCCAAAAATGCACCCCCGATATTGATTAAGCTCAAGGAGGGAAAACAGCCAGTCAGGATTAAACAGTACCCTCTGAAAAAGAAAGATAAAGAAGGAATTTACTCAATAATTGAGAATTTCCTACAACTGGGACTGTTAAAGGAGTGTCAGTCAGATTTCAATACCCCTATTTTACCTGTTCAGAAACCTGACGGGTCATACCGAGTGGTACAGGACTTACGAGCTGTCAACAAAATAACTGAGGATCTTTACCCTGTAGTAGCAAATCCATACACTTTGCTAACATGCTTAACACCAGAGCTAACTTGGTTTACCGTTTTAGATTTAAAGGATGCCTTCTTTTGCCTCCCTCTCCACGAAGCCAGCCAGAAAATCTTTGCATTTGAATGGGAAAGCCCTAAGAGTGGGCGCAAAACCCAGCTCACGTGGACGGTGCTGCCTCAAGGATTTAAGAACAGCCCCACTCTGTTTGGAGAACAGCTTTCAAAAGACTTAGAATCCTGGGAGGCTCCGCCGGGAGAAGGGAAGCTACTGCAGTACGTAGATGACATCTTAATTGCCACCCAGACAGAAGAAATGTGTGTGGCTTGGACAGTAAGCCTCTTAAATTTCCTGGGACTCCAGGGATATAGGGTGTCTAAGAAAAAGGCTCAGGTAGTGAAACAGAAAGTGATTTACCTGGGTTATGAGATTAGTGCTGGACAACGGACTTTAGGGCAAGATCGTAAAGAAGCAATATGTCAAACCCCGAAACCCCAGACAATAAAAGAATTGCGGACCTTCCTGGGTATGACAGGGTGGTGCAGGCTGTGGATTTACAACTATGGGCTGCTTGTAAAGCCCCTATATACACTCATTGTCAATGGAAATAGAAACCTCCAATGGACAAAGGAGGCCATGCAGGCCTTTGGCCAGTTAAAGAATGCTCTCATGTCAGCTCCAGCTCTAGGACTTCCAGACGTGAGCAAACCATTCTTTCTATTTTCTCATGAGAGGCAAGGGATTGCCCTGGGAATACTAGCACAAGACTTGGGCCCATACCGACGAGCAGTTGCTTATTTTTCTAAGCAGTTAGACGTAACGGCAAAAGGATGGCCTGGGTGCCTTAGAGCCGTCGCAGCAGTCGTGCTGAATATCCAAGAAGCACGCAAATTTACCTTGGGCCAGAGAATGACAGTGCTAGTGTCCCATACAGTGTCTGCAGTACTGGAAATGAAAGGTGGACACTGGCTTTCCCCTCAGAGGTTCCTGAGATACCAAGCTGTCATTGTGGAACAAGATGATATAGAGATAGTGGTAACTAACATTGTCAACCCAGCTTCTTTTCTTAGTGGAAATGAAGGAGAACCTGTACACCACGATTGCCTGGACACTATTGAAGCCACATACTCCAGTCGCCCAGACCTGAAAGATACCCCTTTGGACAACGCAGAAACCTGGTTTACGGATGGAAGCAGCTATATCACCAGTGGAAAGCGACATGCTGGGTATGCAGTAACCACCTGCAGAGAAGTAATAGAATCTGGACCCTTGCCAATAAACACTTCCGCGCAAAAGGCGGAACTGACCGCACTGACTAGAGCTCTGGAACTAGCAAAAGGGAAAAGGATAAACATCTATACAGATTCAAGATATGCATTCGGAGTTGTACATGCACATGGTGCCATTTGGAAGGAGAGAGGACTGTTGAATTCACATGGAAAAAATATCAAACATGCACAAGGAATACTGAGACTATTGGAAGCGGTCCAACTACCTGAGAAGGTGGCAATTATGCACATCAAAGCACACCAGAAAGTGAGCTCAGAATTAGAAGAAGGAAATGAGCTGGCGGACAGAGAGGCAAAAGAAGCAGCAAAGGGTGAGATAACAATTGAAGGAGTTTTAGTTCCAGATGGGAAAATTTCTCTGGAAGGCAGGCCAAACTATAATAAGGAAGATCGGAAATTGATTATAGATCAGGATGGAACATTTAATGAGGAAGGGTGGGCTAGTACACCACAGGGGAAGCTAATTGTTCCCTCATGCTTGTTATGGGCCCTTATAAAAAATGAACATCAGAAAACCCATTGGGGAGTGGATGCCTTACATAAATATTTAATAAACAAAATTCTAGCTAGAAATTTATATGCTACCATCCAACAAGTAACTCAGCAATGTGATCTTTGCCTTCAAACAAATCCCAAAATTACTCCCAAGCTTAAAGTAGGCCAAATTGGCAGAGGTAATGGACCAGGCCAACAATGGCAGATTGACTTTACGGAACTGCCAAGAAAAAGGGGGTATAGACATTTGTTGGTACTAACAGACACCTTTTCAGGTTGGCCAGAAGCCTTTCCAACAAGAAGCGCACAAGCCCGGGAGGTAACAAAAATATTATTACAGGAAATAATACCACGATATGGAGTTCCAGCCACTATATCTTCAGATAGAGGACCACATTTTGTTTCAAAAGTGGTACAACAAATTAACAAACATTTAGGTATTGATTGGCAACTTCATACTCCCTACCGTCCTCAGTCAAGTGGTCAGGTGGAGAAAATGAACCACCTAATTAAACAACAAATTGTGAAATTGGGTCAGGAGGCCAGTTTACCTTGGCCTCAGACACTTCCATTAGCCCTGTTGAGAATTCGAACTAAACCAAGAACTCGAGAAGGATTGAGTCCTTTCGAAATTCTGTATGGAAGACCATATGGGGTCCAACAGGGAACCTCTCTCCAAGTGGGAGAAGAGACTATGAATAATTATATAATAGAGTTAGGAAAACAACTCAGGAAAATTGAAAAATATGTGGCTGGAACTCGAAACAGAGGACTGGATAGTCCCGTACATAATATACAACCTGGAGATTATGTGTATATAAAATCTTTCAGACCTACAGGGGAAGAAGACCTCGAACCACGGTGGAAAGGGCCGTTCCAAGTACTACTCACAACTTTCACAGCTATCAAAGTTAGAGAACAAAACGTCTGGATTCATCATACTCGAGTCAAGAAGGCTCCAAAGGCACCCTGGAAAATCACATCAAGCGGTAATGACAGACTGAAATTAAAACTAACTCGTGAAAAATAGATTGATCCATGGGTGTCAACACAATGTTGCAGTTATAATCAGAATATAAATCCGACTATCACTTACTACCTGGATATGAGATAAGGGTAGTATAGTGCAAGTGCTGCACATACTGTATGAAGCTAGGCCCAATTATAATAGACAAACATATTTAAGTAACATAGTTGGTTATGAAGCAGTCATTAATACTAATCCTTTATATCAATACCATGGTCCAAGCCATAGATAAAGAAACGTCAATACTGGGTTCAAATACGAATGTCTGGCTCACATGGGCAAACAAGACTGGGATTACTGATTTTTGCCTGACCTTGGCACAGGTGGGAAATCCCTTTCAAACGTGCCTAATTGGTATACCAGAATGGCTAAATAACCTAGGAGTTACTGGATGGTTCAGGGAAATACTTAAACAAGGCCTTCTAATGTTGGTTATAGTACTACTCATTTTAATGATTGTACCTTGCATAATACAATGTATATCAAGATCACTTCAGAAATCGATAGAAGGAACATGGATAACTCTGTCATAAATAATATAGTAGAAGAATTTACTAACTTTATAGAAAAAGGGGGGATTGATGCAGAGGGTTGACCAATGTACAGGGGGGTTGTACAGGGGGGTTAGAGGAATTTGCTTGCGTTAGAGGAATTTACTTGTGTTAGAGGAATTTACTTGCCTAGACAAGGTATTGTCTGTTGTAAGTGCTTACTAAGCAGAACAAAGACACCAAGTCCTATTGATAAGCAAAAGCAGACACCTGGTCCTATTGATAAGCAGACACCTGATTATAATGATAAGTAGCTATTGATAAGGAAAAGCAGGCGCCGGATACGGGAAGAAGCAGATGGTTTATGGCTGGGGCACCGACCAAACCCTAAGACCATATGTGTAAAGACTAAAAGGTGACAAGTTCAAGAAGAGGAAGACTCATTTACTTCATCTTGAAGACCCCTACCCACAGGAAGAAGACTCATTTACTTCATCTTGAGACCCCTGCCCATGACCAGAGGGGGCACTGCGCAGGCGCAGAGGACTTTCTAGGTCATTATAATACGAAGCGGGGATAGAATATGAATATGTATAGGCGTATTGTGCAACCTTGTAACTTTAGAGGATAAATGTAGAGGGAAACAACACTGAGGCACGCATGACTTTTGGAGGACCAATCCCCCGTGCGTCTTCAGCTGAATAAAGCATACCTACTTTACAACTTTAACGAAGTTGTGGAGTCTATTCCGCTATCACTACTGCTAAACCCAGGACAGTAGGGGTCTTCAAGATGAAGTAAATGACTCTTCCTCTTCTTGAAGTTTTCACCTTTTAGTCTTCATGTATGGCCTTAGGGTTTGGTCCCAGCCATAAACCATCTGCTTCTCCCCCTTAACAGATTCAGGGGTCTGCTTTTCCCTATCAATAGGTGCTTATCGGTAGAATCATGTGTCTGCTTTTCCTTGTCAATAGAACCAAGTGTCTGCTTTTCCTTATCAATAGTTAGTGCCTTTGTTCTGCTTAGTAGGCATGATAGGTACAGACAATACCTTTGCTAAAGCAAGTGAATTCCTCTAACACCCCCCCCCCCCCCCGTACAACCCCCCCAGTACAACGCCCCTGTACAACCCTCTGCATCATTAGGACAGAAGAGCAACACTTGCTAGAAACAGAAGGTAGCGGCAGCAGGATGTGTCTGATAAAAAGACAAAGGCCAATACAGAAAATCATTCCATGAGCACACATGAAGCATTGCATTCCATAAAACAAGAGGAAAATGTCCTTATGATAGAAAGGTGGCTGAATCTTCTTTCTGCTGTCAGTGAACCTCCTCTCTGAGTAGCCAAAGCCACATAGTTCTTTATTTCCTTTTCTTCTCTTCAGTTTTTTACGGTTAATCTTTCTCTACTATTTGCATCCCAACTAAACTAGACTTTTGCAGAAATTGGTAGTTTAAGGAAAAACAAACAAACAACAGAGTAAATTAGCAACGAATATAATGGATTCTTGCCTGGAGGCTTTTGAAACTGATGTGGCCTATTGTGTACAGGGGGGTTGTACAAGGGGGTTAGACAAAATGTACAGGGGGGTTAGACAGAATGTACGGGGGGGGGGGTTGTACAAGGGGTACTGCTTAAGTCATAGCTGGCTTGACAAGGAACTCTGGTCTATGACGTCTGATATCTACTTTGATAACTTCATTATATGTTCAGAAAAAGAAGTAGCAGATCGCTGGGCAGCAGATGGCTGGGGCTTGAAGAAATTAGTAACGGCTGCTAACGAGGTATAAACTTTATGTTCTTGATAGCCAAAAGTAGTGAGGAAGACATGCTTTTGGAAGAATTTTCTGTCAGTTAATGCTGACAATATTAATTTGTTTGACAGTTAATACTTGTACTAACTATGATAGGGTTGTTTTTTCTCATAGCTTGGCTTTTTACCATTCCCAGAATAATATCCTCTTGAAATTAAAAGAGTACAACATTCCACTTGAGCACTAGTGGGATATGGGCTTCACTATGAGTTAAGTGTTCTGTTGTTCATGGTGATACTAGAAATTGAGTACCTGTCAGCAAATGGAAGCTGAGTTACTTGCACTAAATGACCTCTTTTTTTTTTTTTGTTTGGTGGAGTTTTGTGTTTGGGGTTTGTTCTTTTGTTTATTTCTTGTGGATAACTCCATTATATATGTTCTTTGCATGTTTCCCTCCCATGAGAAACGGATGAATAGTCATGTGTTTTTTCTGTTTAATAGTTTTAGGTGTTTAGATGCTTGGATGTATATTATGCAGCTCTGAAAATAGTACACGTTTATGGAGCTGTGACTGTTCTGTTTCGGTGTGTGTATCCACACTTTTATAGAGCTCTTTCATGTGCAAAGGCTCGACTTGTTCTGACATACGGGATCGTGAGCCCCTCTAGTGTTTGCCTGTAGTGGCTACAGTTTTTCTAACAGCCCTATATTTTCTTTGAGCGACAAGAGGCCTGCAGTTGTGGGAAAGAAATGATGGGTTAGTGGCAAATGTGTCCAGTTCCTGACAGCTGCTGTTTGTCACAGGATGAGCATCACAGGATGAGCAGGTCGCAACAGCATATCTTCCCATGCAGTTAGGAAGGGCACCTCCCACATCCTTGCCCTTTTTTGAAATATATGATTTTATGTCTGGACCTGTATGTATGCCTATACACACAACAGCAAAAATATTCCCTTTGAGTCCTCTCACTCCGCTGTGCCCTGTGCCTCTCAAACTTCCTGACTTTGTTTCTGATGTACTCTTTTCCAGGGGTCTTGCTGGACCAGTCACTTGGCCTACCTACGCCCCTCTACTATATAAGTCAGAGCTGGGCTGGGAGGCCAGTTTACTCCCTGAATAATTGGCCGTCAAAAGAGAGAACATGGTAGTACAGATGGAGCATGACACTGCTCTGAGGTTCTGGATGCTTTGGGAGCTTTCAGCTGAGTTAGCACAGTATAGGATAAAAACAAAGTAGCTGGGAAGGGTGTGAAATGTGAGCTTGCCAAGACTCCAAATGTTGCTTTGCAAAATTGACTAGTAGCCAGTCTGGTACATTTGGAGTACCAGATTTGTTCCTTCTTACTTAACACCTGCTATTCATTTGCGGTCTGTCAAGTTGTTACTTTACTAGTATTAAAGTCCAATATTGTTTTAGTCATTAAAAGAGGTAAAGAAGGGTTTTCTTTAGGCAACATAAAGCTAAAAATATTTACAGTATGCTTTGTAAACTTAAGTGTTGAGAGGGATGTAAATGCAAAATTAATAATTGTTTTTAATGTAGCCTGGTATGTTTAGTCAACTGGTGACTGCTGCAGAAGACCACCCATGGCTCTGGGTTCTTTACATCTTGACTTTAGCTCTCCCTGTTGGTCTAGGGGTGTTGTTCTGCTGGCCAACAAAGGTAAGAGAAACTTACTACATTTTTATTTGATTTTACTCTTAATACTTTATTTGAAAACTATGATCATCTGTGTAACAGTACACCCTTTCAATGGGCCATTGATATTACTTAGCTTACAGTGGCTTTTGTTTAATTCTTAGTTTAAGTGTAAATTGAGTTTTAATTTGTTGTAGAAAACAGATGAAGATATTGACTTTAAAAAACCTGATATATCTAAGCCAATTACAAAAGGAGAACTAGACCAAGAGGGAGAGGAGTTAATGATGATGAAATACAATTAGAAGAAGAAAAAGGAAATGAAGATACTGCTGAAGATGGTAAGATGAGCAAGCCCGCTTGCTGTTTGATTGTAAATATACGAATAGGAATATTTTGTGGATTGCATTGCCAATAATTACAGTTATCTTTGAATATGCATAACCTGCCATGCTCTGAGTCATCTTTTTGTCTTTAACAACCTCCAGCAAGTAACATTGCATAGCTAATAGTTCTTTGATAAATATAAGAGGAAAGTCTTCTCAGTATTTTTCACTTTTAGGAAATTAATGGGCTTCCACCAGTCTTTGTGTGTTTGTAGACAATGATGTATATTTTCTCAGTTCTGAATTTTCCATATATTGAACATATCTGAATGGTTCAGATACACGTACCTTATAAGCTATTACAGACGCATTAAGTCTTTAACATAAGTCTTTCATCCTGTCTGTGGGAGGGTTGTACCTTGAATTATTCTGTTGGTCACTGATTTTAGTAATTCTTGATAAAGCCTGAAAATACAGTAGATGTGAAATACTGAAAGCTGCTCCGTGGTTTTTTTTGGTTTTTGGGTTTTTTTTTCCCTGACAGAAACCAACTGAAAGTTGTCATTTTAGTTGGTCAATTAAAAGTCTGAAAGTACATGCTATCATGAAAAGAGAGAATGCCAAAGCTGTTAAAATTAGTTAGTAAATCCAACAGTGATCAGTTTCTACTGAATAATGAGAATTCTGCTCTCTGTATTAGAGATGTTTTTAAGGGTTATTGTAAACTAGCAGTTCATTCTAAGACTTGAGATTGGCTCCCTTCCTTACTGGTGTTTCTGGAAATAGTACATTTTTAATATAGTTCTGTTTACCAAGTAAAACTAGTTTCTTCTGCAGAAGATGAGGGTGGAGGAGAAGAAAATGACATTGCAGATACAAGTCAAGAAGAAGGTGATAAGTCAAATAAATCTAGTTCAGAAGATGAGGTAAGGTTGTGAGGTTTTTTTTTGCTTTGTCCTTATCCAACAACACTCTTCTAACTAAGCTCAGTTACCCACAAGAGTTTTTCTTTTGTTAAGACATAAATCATGAGGGGGGATGTTATGTTTAAGTTGGACACCTCAACTGCTCTCTATAGGTTTGTGAAACATTTCTCTTCCTGTGTAATTTTGGCTAAGAGGTGATATTTATTGTAAAATACAGGTATAGTATGAAATGATCATGCAGGTCTCTAAACATGAAACTTTTTTACAGGAGTATAGTTTTTAACAAGTTATTAAATGAATCAAGCCTTAAATTTGGCTGCTGCAGCAGATTTCAGTCTCTTTATATTATGCTACTTAACTGGTGGAACATGTGATTCTAAACAAATAGCCTTTCAGTGAGAGTTTTTTGTTGTTGTTGTTAAAAAAAAATAGGGGTTTAATCAAAATGACCCATACTGGTCTTGAATTCAGCACCTGCAGTTCCATTTCTCTTGTGCAGGTTAATCAGTCACCAGATAATCTGTAAAATGTTTTTCAGAAAATTACATTGTAGAATGGAATTTGTGTGTGCTTTTCTTGCTTGTCAACTGCTCATTATCCTTTCATTTAGTCACACTGGTATGTCTGAGATCATTTAGATCCACCCACAGTATTTCTGTTGGTCATCCTGTGCTTGCCACTCCCTAAATGAGTCCCTTCCCAGATTAGAGGAGTTGTTTAATGTAACCTTAACTCCTTTTCATATAGAAGTCCTCTGAGAAACTGTACCTTACATGAGGTTGCATTGCTTCAGCACTGAAATTCTCCATTAATTACCTCTTATTCAGTACTTCCTGTTCTTCCTTTAAGAAGTTTGGGGTCTTTTTTCCCTTAAACTTACCTGGGAACACAGTATCTGATGAATCCACCAAGATGCATGTGACTCTGTGAACGTAACAGTATCTGTGTGTATGCCATTACCTGCTGTCACAGTGAGGTTATGTGTTG
Organism: Neopsephotus bourkii; assembly: GCF_033783945.1. Taxonomy (NCBI): domain Eukaryota; kingdom Metazoa; phylum Chordata; class Aves; order Psittaciformes; family Psittacidae; genus Neopsephotus; species Neopsephotus bourkii. The sequence goes on along the minus strand of NW_026902296.1, from coordinate 582 downwards.
CTCCTCTCAGGGTATTTTCAGGGTGTACAAATTTCAGTCATGAGTTACTTGGTGACCTACTTGGGAGATATCATACATGCCATATTCTCACTCAGGTTGCGCCACAGTCTGTGAGCTGTTACTTCTAAATGAGGTGCTTACCCTTAGGTGATGCAGGGAAGTGAGAAAGCAATGCATTGTCTGCTTTTAAACCAGGCAGTAAATGGGCAAAACCAGATTCCTGACATTGTTTTTGATGTACTGGTCTCTTCCTTCTGCATATAGAAAGAAAAAGTCTTCCACCTACTTTATTTATTGATAGATTAGTATTAGGGAAAATAATGTCCTATCGCTGAAGTGTTGCATTTAGTGACACGATGGGGGTGAGGGGAAGGGGGATAAAGTAGTATGCCAGTTGTGATAATCAAAACTGGTTTAAAATTTTAATGCTGATTTTTTTGGTTGCCCCCCAGGTGAAAGAAGCTAACGAAGACACAGGTTATGGAGATAGTCCACTGAAATCAGTGCGCAAAAGAAGAGTACGGAAGGACTGAGTTACTTCCAGCTAGTTTTTGTACATCTAGATGATAGCAACTTCTGCTA
>NW_026902295.1:0-14446 GCF_033783945.1 Neopsephotus bourkii | reverse complement strand
TGGAAGACCTGAAGTATTACAAATGAATTGGCCCCTTTGCTGGCCGAGCCCATCAGTGGGATTTCCACAGGTGCAGTTTTTCTTGCTGTTAGATCAGGCACTGCTGCAGGTGGCAAAAAAACCCCAAGAAAAGGTGTTGTGAGTGCAAAGCATTCTTTTTGTGCACACTTCCGCACTTCAGACCCATTCAGAGTTGGTTACCAGTCTGGGCTGCTACACGGTTATGTTAGTTCTCCTCCCCTTGATGTACAGGCATTACAGCACGTTTGATTCACGAGCTGCTTTCACTATAAGCTCTACTAAGTGCAAGAGTTGTGCAATTTCTACTTTACTTGTAGCTTTTTATAGCCTGTGATCTGGACTTTGTGTTTTACACTTGCCTCCTGTTTCACAAGTGCTTCTTCCCTTTGGGTTCTTCCTTTTCTTCTCTTAGGAGCTAGGCTCTTTGTACTAAATGTTTGTTTCCTTAGGATCACTCCAGCAGGCTACAGCCAATCTCTGCTTTGCTCTCTCACCCTGTTTTTAGAGTAGCCCTTTAGGTTTCTTTGGTGGTTTTCTTGGGTTTGTCAACATGCTTTGGCGTTCCGAGGGACTGAGGCCCAGGTATCATTAGATTTTTGCCACTATGCAGAACTGTAATATAAGATCCCATTTTCATTCCAGTGTGTGTATGTGTGAACATGCAGGCCCTTCCTGTGTGAATCCCCTTTCTGTGGTGTGTTGTGTTGAGACAGTGAAGCAGCCAAATCAAAAAGGTGATATTAAGACAGAGAAGAGTGAATATGAAGATCCCGTGTGTGTGTGTTGGTTAATTCTACAATACGTAGGTTTGAAATATGTCCACATACTTTAGGAGAAATATGTTTTAAGGTGGAGAACACAGTCTTACAATCAGTGGGGAGGTCATAATCCATTTCAGGGAGTTAGCTTACGGAGCGGTTACTGCAGTGTTTAATGCAAGTAAGCAATAGAACTGTGCACCCTGGGCACCAGTTCTGGCAGTCTGATCCCTGTGTTTGAATTTTGCAGTCACCCTGCAGTGTTCACCCCCTGCCCAGGGAGCACCTCTGACTGTCAGCGCCAGTGCTGCGGCTGCGGCGTCCACCGACTGCGTCTTTGTGCAGGTGAGTGCAGCGCACAGCGAGCAGGGGGAAGGGAGGAGAGCCCATGCATGGACCGCAGGGTTCTGGGCTTGCGGCAGGAAGGAGAGAAGTTTGGGACTGGATCTGCTGTAGAAAGGGAAAGTAACGTGGTTTGCCAATGCCCATTTCAAAGCACGGCTTTGAAACATGAAGGGGGCAGTGCTGTAACGCAGGTAAGGTTTCAGGGCAGCGGCATAGTGGGTGTCCTCATCGGCGGAGTGTTTTTTTCCTGTAAAAGTGTTTGACTTCACCATAATTCACTTTAGTTCCTGAGTCTCCATTTGTCTTTGAAGAAAGCCCTTGCCTGCAGGGTAACGTTGCTGTAAGGCTAGAAATAGCCAAGAGCCAGTCGTGCCACTGATAGGCTGGTATTTATATTTCACACGGTGTATCTTTGTCCTCTCACTTCCACTGTGAGCTGCTTTTCTCTCCAGCACGTGAGGATCTATGTGAGTGATGGGGAGTCACAATCACATCAGTTCTGATGTCAGAAGGCTTAGATGAGTGTCTGGGATAGCACCTGGTCCCAGAGGAGTCATCAGGGGGTGGTGGTGTGGCTAGATTGAAAGGTAATAGCAATACACTGTTGAAAGGGGCTTCCTTTGAGAAGCAAGTCCACGGAGTCAGAAGAGATGGACTGGTTACTTAAGCAGTAAGTGGCCCGGCAACTTCCTGGTTAACCACTTCCTGGTTAGTGGTTGCTTTGATGATGCGGCCACAGGCAGGGAACTGGCAGTCAAAAGCTGCTGGTGCATCTGGGCAGAGGTTGGCGGAAGGTCCCCTGCGTGTGAGCATCCCAAAGGCAAGCAGGGGTGTAAACCAGTGGTGCCACGTCAGTGCCTGGCTGCCTCTGAGCAGGACAACAGGAGCAGTGTACAGAACAGGATCAAAAGGGCTTGAGATTTCCTAGCCTTAGCGTAGCCTCCATCACTTCTCCCGGAGCAGGGTGGCAGGGGCTGTGCAGGTGGTACAGAAGACAGTGCTTTGCCTGTGGATCTCACTGAGCTCTGGCCAATAATCAGTTTCCCTTGCGTGTGCTCTGGGGCAGACACTTCCCCGAGGTCCTGCTGAGGGATGCAGCCAGCTACAGCATTGATCATCCTGCCCTGCTTATGTACTGATCATCAGTAAGCACTCGCACAGTCCTCAGGAGCGGTAAAATCCATCAGCCCTGACTGAAAATGGTGGTGATTTTTTGATCTAGAAATTCCCTGTATTTTGTTTCTCACAGAGTCCTGAATTGCAGCCACCTTCTGCAGCTGAATGCCTGCCCTCTGGCGGGGTACATCATGCATCCGAACATGAGGAGGTGCTGCCGGAATTAAGTTATGAAGATGTGTTTCAGTTTTTCAATGAGATTTATGCATCAGACAGCGCTGATGTAGTGACACGGAAGGCTGCAGAAAGCTGGGATGGAGAGCTGCTTGAAAGCTACATCAATGCGGCCAGAGAAAGCACTGCTGCTGCTGAAACAGCACAAGACTATGTGACCACCCAGGGAGCCCCTGAAGAACATGGAGAGCAGCTGGATCACAACCCAGCTCAAAGATCTGAAATGTTTGTTCTGGAAGGACTGTTTAGTGCAGAACAAGTAAGTGCTAAATAGAGGTAAAACTCCCCAGGAAACTATTGAGTGTTCTTCGGGTTTATTTCATTTTTTTTGCTGTGTTTATTTAAAGGAGAATGGGAGTGTTAAATGCGGATGGGTGACAGCAGAGAGAGAACTGACTTCAGGAGCCGAGGCAGAAATGAAAGCTGCAGAAGAGGCAGGGTCCCCTGGAAAGCATCTGTGCAGGAAGAGAAGACGCAGCGCAGAGCAGGGTAAGTCCCTGCTAAGAGATGCTACATGTTTTAGAGGTGGGCAAGACAGGTGCTCTGAAACTCTTCCAGCAAGGGGAGATCACAAGAGCTGAGTTATTGTCTGCAGTGTAAGTACCTCCCCAGGCCTTCAGGTCAACTATTGCACTCGTACGAGCTCTTGGCGTACTTGCCCACACGCTTCTATACGTAAGCTGGTGCTGAGGACTCCTAGGTGGACAAGGGAATAAATTCTATGCGTCAATAAAAGCTGAAGCAGTGGGAGTTGTGTCAGAGCCCCGCATGTCACAGTACACAGCACTGAGATGCAGGCTGTGGATATGTTTGCTGGAGGGTGACAGTGCCACAAAGGGAACACTGACTAATGAGGTGACTGTTGAAGTAAGAGGGGAAAACCCCACCACGCTGCCGAAGTGAGGGCACGAGTGCAACCTTTCTGGCTCAGATCACTAAAGAAATTTCACACCAGCCTGCTGATAGGTGTGCTGCATCTGTGTGCACAGCACCTGTGTGCTGCAACAGAGGAGAAAAACAGCCTCAGATTTTCAAGTCGCAGGCCGCCTTTGGCCGGATTTGACTGTCCCTGATGGCAGCAGAGTTGCTGTGCGTGCTGCCAGGTGAGCCACAGGCAGGGCCTGATACTTCCTCGGTGTTGTTTGCTTCCTAGATCACCAGGAGCTGGAAGGCGGAGCCTGGAAGCGGGGCTGCTTCTGGAGGGAGACACCAGAGTGAGGAGCGTGGGAACAGGCGGAAGTCAGCTTTCCCTCCTGCGAGTTATTTATAGCCTTATTTATAAATTTATAGCTTATTTATAGCTTTATTCCTAAATTTCTATCTTATTTATAGCCTTATTGATAAATTTCTATCTTATTTATAGCCTTATTTATAAATTTATAGCTTATTTATAGCTTTATTCCTAAATTTGTATCTTATTTATAGCTTTATTTAGAAATCTATACCTTATTTACAGATTTATTCCTAAATTTCTATCTTATTTATAGCCTTATTTATAAATTTATAGCTTATTTATAGCTTTATTCGTAAATTTGTATCTTATTTATAGCCTTATTTATATATTTATAGCTTATCTATAGCTTTATTCCTAAATTTGTATCTTATTTATAGCCTTATTTATAAATTTATAGCTTATTTATAGCTTTATTTAGAAATCTATACCTTATTTACAGATTTATTCCTAAATTTTTATCTTATTTATAGCCTTATTTATAAATCTATAGGTTATTTATAGCTTTATTCCTAAATATGTATCTTATTTATAGCTTTATTTATAAATTTATAGCTTATTTATAGCTTTTTTCCTAAATTTTTATCTTATTTATAGCCTTATTTATAATTTTATACCTTATTTATAGCTTTATTCCTAAATTCTTATCTTATTTATAGCCTTATTTATAATTTTATAGCTTATTTATAGCTTTATTCCTAAATTTGTATCTTTTTTATAGCCTTATTTATAAATTTATACCTTATTTATAATTTTATTCCCAAATTTCTATCTTTTTATAGCCTTATTTGTAAATGTATAGCTTATTTATAGCTTTATTCCCCAAATTCTATCTTATTTATAGCTTTATTTCTAAATTTCTTTCTTATTTATAGCCTTATTTATAAATTTATAGCTTATTTATAGCTTTATTTCTAAATTTCTTTCTTATTTATAGCCTTATTTATAGATTTATAGCTTATTTATAGTTTTATTCCTCAATTTGTATTTTTTTTATAGCCTTATAAATTTGTATGTTATTTATAGCCTTATAAATTTATATCTTATTTATAGCCTTATTTATAAATGTATATCTTATTTATAATTTTATTCCCAAATTTCTCTTTTTTATAGCCTTGCTTATAAATGTATAGCTTATTTATAGCTTTATTCCCAACATTCTATCTTATTTATAGCTTTATTTCTAAACTTCTTTCTTATTTATAGCCTTATTTATAAATTTATAGCTTATTTATAGCTTTATTTCTTAATTTCTTATTTATAGCCTTATTTATAGACTTATAGCTTATTTATAGCTTTATTCTTCAATTTGTATCTTATTTATAGGCTTATAAATTTATATCTAACCCTAATCCTAACCTAACCCTATTATTTATAGCTTTATTCTTAACTTTGTATGTTATTTATAGATTTGTTTATAAAATTATGTGTTATTTATAGCTTTATTTATAATTATCTATGCTCTTTTTAGCTTTATTTAGAAATTTATGTTATTTATAGCTTTATTTCTAAATTTAAATGTTATTTATAGCTTTATTTATAAAATTGTATCTTATTTAGTTTTTCATAAGTCTGTATCTTATTTAGAGCTTTATTTATCAATTTATGTGTTATTTATAGCTTTTTAAATTTATGTTATTTCTAGCTTTAATCATAATTTTGTATCTTATTTAGAGCTTTATAAATGTCTAAGTTATTTATAGCTTAATCATAATTTCATATCGTATTTAGAGCTTTATTCATAAATTTGGATGTTATTTATGGCTTTATTTCTATATTTGTGTGTTATTTATAGCCTTATTTATAAATTTATATATTATTTATGGCTTTTTTTTCCTAAATTTGTTTCTTATTTATAGCTTACTCCTAACTTCGTATGTTATTTATAGCTTTATTTATAACTATCTATGCTATTTATAGCTTTATTTATAAATATCTATGCTATTTATAGCTTTATTTATAAACCTATGTTATAGCTTTAGTCATCAATTTATATGTTAATAGCTTTTTAACTAAATTTGTATTATTTATAGCTTTATTTAGAAATTTTTATGTTATTTATAGCTTTATTTATAGTTATCTATGCTATTTATAGCTTTATTTAGAAATTTATGTTATTTATAGCTTTCTTCATAAATTTATATGTTATTTATAGCTTTATTTATACATTTGTATCTTACTTATTGCTTTATTCATAAGTCTGTATCGTATTTATAGCTTTATTCATCAATGTATGTGTTATTTACAGCTTCATAAATTTATGTTATTTCTAGCTTTATTCCTAAATTTATATCTTGTTTATAGCTTTATTCCTAACTTTTCATGTTATTTATAGCTTTATTTATAAATTTGTGTTATAGCTTTTGTCATGAATTTGTATGTTATTAATAGCTTTATTTATAAATTTGTGTTATTTCTAGCTTTATTTAGAAATTTATATTTTATATATAGCTTTAGTCATAAATCGACCTTATTTATAGCTTTATATAAAAAATTGTATCTTATTTATTGATTTATTCATAAGTCTGTATCTTACTTATAGTTTTATTCATCAATGGATGTGTTATTTATAGCTTTATAAATGTATATGTTATTTCTAGCTTTGGTCATATTTTTGTATCTTAGAGCTTTATAAATTTATACGTTATTTACAGCTTTAGTCATAATTTTGTATCTTATTTAGAGCTTTATTCATAAATTTGAATGCTATTTATAGCTTTATTTCTAAATCTCTTTCTTATTTATAGCCTTATTTATAAATTTATAGCTTATTTATAGCTTTATTTGTAAATCTCTTTCTTATTTATAGCCTTATTTATAGATTTATAGCTTATTTATAGGTTTATATAAATTTGTATCTTATTTATAGCCTTATAAATTTATATCTTATTTATAGCCATATTTATAAATTTATATTTATAATTTTATTCCCAAATTTCTCTTTTTTATAGCCTTGTTTATAAATGTATAGCTTATTTATAGCTTTATTCCCAACATTCTATCTTATTTATAGCTTTATTTCTAAATTTCTTTCTTATTTATAGCCTTATTTATAAATTTATAGCTTATTTATAGCTTTATTTCTTAATTTCTTTCTTATTTATAGCCTTATTTATAGACTTATAGCTTATTTATAGCTTTATTCCTCAATTTGTATCTTATTTATAGCCTTATAAATTTATATCTCACCCTAACTCTAACCTAACCCTATTATTTATAGCTTTATTCCTAACTTTGTATGTTATTTACAGCTTTGTTTATAAAATTATGTTATTTATAGCTTTATTTATAATTATCTATGCTCTTTATAGCTTTATTTAGAAATTTATGTTATTTATAGCTTTATTTCTAAATTTAAATGTTATTTATAGCTTTATTTATAAAATTGTATCTTATTTAGTTTGTTTTTCATAAGTCTGTATCTTATTTAGAGCTTTATTTATCAATTTATGTGTTATTTATAGCTTTTTAAATTTATGTTATTTCTAGCTTTAATCATAATTTTGTATCTTATTTAGAGCTTTATAAATGTCTAAGTTATTTATAGCTTTAGTCATAATTTCATATCTTATTTAGAGCTTTATTCATAAATTTGGATGTTATTTATGGCTTTATTTCTATATTTGAGTGTTATTTATAGCCTTATTTATAAATGTAGATATTATTTATGGCTTTTTTTCCCTAAATTTGTTTCTTATTTATAGCTTATTCCTAACTTTGTATGTTATTTATAGCTTTATTTATAACTATCTATGCTATTTATAGCTTTATTTATAAATATCTATGTTATTTATAGCTTTCTTTATAAATTTATATGTTATAAGTTATTTATAGCTTTAGTCATAATTTTGTATCTTATTTAGAGCTTTATTCATAAATTTGAATGCCATTTGTAGGTTTATTTCTAAATTTGTGTGTTATTTATAGCCTTATTTATAAATTTATATTATTTATAGGTTTATTCCTAACTTTGTGTCTTATTTACACCTTTATTCCTAACTTTGATTGTTACTTATAGCTTTATTTATAAATTTATGTGTTATTTATAGCTTTATTGATAAATATGTTATTTATAGCTTTATAAATTTGTATGTTATAGCTTTTGTCATGAATTTGTATGTTATTAATAGCTTTATTTATAAATTTGTGTTATTTATAGCTTTATTTAGAAATGTTTATGTTTTATATAGCTTTATTCATAAATTTGTCACTTATTTATAGGTTTATTTATAAATTTGTATCTTGTTTATTGCTTTATTCATAAGCCTCTATCTTATTTATAGCTTTATTATTCAATGTATGTGTTTTTTCTAGCTTTATAAATTTATGTTATTTCTAGCTTTAGTCATATTTTTGTATCTTAGGGCTTTATAAATTTATACGTTATTTCTAGCTTTAGTCATAATTTTGTATCTGATTTAGAGTTTATTCATAAATTTTTATGCTATTTATAGCTTTATTTCTAAATTTGTTTGCTATTTATAGCCTTATTTATAAATCTATATGTTATTTATAGCTTTATTCCTAACTTTGTATGTTATTTATAGCTTTATTTATAGATTTGTGTTATTTATTGATTTATTTATAAATATCTATGCTATTTATACTTTTATTTATAAATTTATGTTCTTTATAGCTTTTGTCATGAATTTGTATGTTATTAATAGCTTTATTTATAAAGTGTGTTATTTATAGCTTTATAAATTTATGTTATTTCTAGCTTTAGTCATAATTTTGTATCTTACTTCTAGCTTTATTCATATATTTGTATGCTATTTATAGCTTCATTTATAAAATTTTATGGTATTTATAACATTATTAATAAATATATGTGTTTGTTATTGCTTTATTAATACTTTATATGTTGCTTATAGCTTTATTAATACATTTGTATGGTATTTATTCCTTTATTCATAAATATGTTATTTATAGCTTTATTTATAAATTGATGTTATTTCTAGTTTTAGTCATAAATGTGTATCTTATTTATAGCTTTACTAATTTATATGATATTTATAGTTTTAGTTATAAATTTGTATGTTATTTATAGCTTTCTTCACAAATTTATATCTTACTTATAGCTTTCTTCATAAATTTATAACTTATATCTGTATTAATAAATTTGTATGTTATAACTATTAATAATTTTCTGTTATAGATTTATTCGTAAATTATGATGTTATTTATAGCTTTCTTCATAAATTTATATCTTACCTATATCCGTATTAATAAATTTGTATGTGTTATAGCTCTATTAATAAATTTTTATTATTTATAGCTTTATTTGTAAATTATGGTGTTATTTATAGCTTTCTTCATAAATTTGTATGTTATTCATAGCTCTATTAATAAATGTTATTTATAACTTTATTCATAAATCTGTATATCTTATTTATAGCTTTATTTATAGATTTATATGTTGTTCATAGCTTTATTCATAAATGTGTATGTTATTTGTATCTTTACTCATAAATTTATGTTATTTATAGGTTTCTTCATAAATTTGTATGTGTCATTTATAGCTTTATTAATAAATTTATGTTATTTATAGCTTTATTTATAGATTTGTATGTTATTTATATCTTTCCTAATAAATTTATATGTTATTTTTCTTCATAAATTTAGGTTATTTATAGCTTTTTTCATAGATTTGTATGTGTTAGCTATAGCTTTATTAATAACTTTTGTTATGTATAGATTTCTTCATAAATTTGTATGTGTTATTGCTTTATTAATAAATTTATGTTATTTATAGCTTTCTTCTTAAATTTGTATGTTATTTATGGCTTTCTATATAAATCTGTATGTTATTTATGGCTTTATTTAGAAATGTGTATGTTATTTATCGCTTTATTCAGAAGTGCATATGGTATTTATAGCTTTATTTATATGTTATTTAGAGCTTTCTTCATAAATTTATGTTATTTATAGCTTTCTTCATAAATTTGTGTGTTATTTACAGCTTTCTTCATAAATTTGTGTTATTATAGCTTTATTAATAAATTTATATGTTACTCATATCTTTCTTCATAAATTTGTATGTTTTTTATATCAATAAATTTATATGTTATGTATATCTTTCTTCATAAATTTGCATGGTATTTATACCTTTCTTCATAAATTTATATTATATTTTTAGCTTTATTCATAAACTTATTGGTATTTATAACATTATATGTGTTTATAGTGATAATAAATCCGATGGTTTAAATAGCCGTGTTTGTGTCTTGATGAATACTGAAAGAATAGCGCTGACATCTGTGTCTCAGAAATTGTTAATCTGGTCTGTGTTCTCAGCACTGCCATCCCCTCTGTACTTTGGAATCCACGTTGTGGCAACTATTAATAACTGTACCTCTTGCCTTTTCTCCTCGAAGGACCAACCTATGGGGGAGACGTCCCCCAACATCTTCTACCTCCGCACCAGGCTATTTACGGTAGCATTTGGGAATTTCAGAGATGTTAAATGTCCTTTGAATACCCATGAAACCAACCTGCTCCTTTGCTGGGAACCAGCATATTGCTGCGTATGGTTCAGGTCTTGCTTAAGAGTAAACAACGATGTGAGCATACCCCCCAGACATCTTCCCCGAGGCTGTACAGTTATGAGTGGCAGGCCGTGTGGGATAGTATGGCCAAGTACCTAGGCCAGTGGCCCCTGCCATGCTGTGGAACTTCACCCCTGAACAAGTGCCAAATCCAGGAAAACTACTCCATTAGCTGGGAAAAGCATCGTCCTGGCAATACCAGGTAGTTAAGTGCGGATATCCATGGTCCTGGCACTGTTTCGGAGGGCACCTTGTGTAAAATAAGCCCAGCTCCTGGGTTCTGTCCTAACTCATTAGTCTTAGGAGCAGGGTCTGGACATGTGCACTTAGGGTGCCTGTGTCTTGGTCACCGGAGAGTGGTGTCCAGTGAGGCTTTAGAGAGATGGAGTTTTCGGTGTGTAAGGAAGGGAGAATATCCGTGTTGGAGGCACTCTTCTGGAAAGACCCATATGTAGGATATGCCCAGCTCCTCGTTTCTGTTCTAACTCATTAGGCTTAGGAGCAGGGTCTGGATATTCGCTCTTAGGGAGCTGGTATCTCAGTCATGGGATAGTGGTGTCCAGTGATGCTTTACAGGGGTGGAGTTTGAGGTGGGTAAGTAAGTGAGGGTATCCATGTTGGAGGCACTGTTCTGGCGGGCTCCCTGCATAGAATGCGTCCAGCTACTTTTTTTCTGTCCTAACACATTAGGCTTAGGAGCAGGATCTGGACACTGGCACTTAGGGAGCTGATGTCTCGGTCACCCAAGAGTGGTGTGTACTCAGGCTTTACAGAGATGGAGAGTGAGGTGGGTAAATAAGTGAGGATATAGATGTTGGCACCGCTGTCCTGAAGGGACCCTTCTGTAGAACATGCCCGGCTACATCTTTCTGTTCTAACTCATTAGGCTTAGGAGTAGGGTCTGGACATTGGCGCTTAGGGAGCTCGTGTCTCGGTCACTGGAGAGTGGTGTCCGGTGAGGCTTTACGGAATCTATGGAGATTTAGGTGGGTAAGGAAGGGAGGATATCCATGTTGGTGTCACTGTTGCAGAGGGCTCCCTGTGAAGAACGTGTCCATCTCCTGGTTTCTGTCCTAAGTCCTTAGGCTCAGAAGCAGGCTCTGGACATTTGCCCTTAGGGAGCTGGTGTCTCTGTCACCGGAGAGTGATGTCCAGTGAGGCTTTAGAGAGATGGAGTTTTACATGTGTACGTAAGTGAGAATATCCATGTTGGGGGGGCTGTTCTGGAAGGCACCATATGCTGGACATGGCCAGCTCCTAGTTTTTGTCCTAAGACATTAATTAGGCTTAGGAGCAGGGTTTGGACATAGGCACTTATGGAGTGGTGTCTCGGTCACCAGATTCTGGGGTCCAGGGATGCTTTACAGAGACTGAGGTTTAGGTGTGTAAGTAAGTGAGGATATCCATGTTGTTGGCACTGTTGCTGAGGGCTCCCTGTGTAGCACATGTCCAGCTCCTGGTTTCTGTCCTAAGGCATTGGGCTTAGGAGCAGGTTCTGGGCATTGGCACTTAGGGAGCTGATGTCTTAGTCACCGGAGTGTGGTGTCCAGTGAGGCTTTACAGGATTTTAGGGTGTAAGTAAGTGAGGATATCCATGTTGTTGCCACTGTTCCACAGGACACACTGTTTATAACATGTCCAGCTATTTGTTACTGTGCTAACACATGAGGCTTAGGATCAGGATGTGGACATTCCCACTTTGGGAGCTGGTGTCTCGACGGTCCTTCCGTCCGTGCGTGTCCCGTGCCCGTCCTCGGGTCTCCATCAGCAGCCTGGCGGAGGGGCGGAGCGTGTCCAGCTCCCTGTGGCCGTAGTTCTGGGGGCTGCCGTTTCCCTGGCACGGGCAGGCTCTGAGCCTGCAGCTGAGGGCTGCTGTTCTGCAGGGGTCTCTTGACCTGATCTTCAAGAGATGGGGAGTAAGAGCAGACGTGTTTTCTGAGACTCCTATGTATTATAAAGTATGTTGTAATGCCTGGACAGAAAGTCAAATGAAATGAAATGGAGTCAGTTTAACCCCAAAGCTTTCAGTTTGGGTCTCAGTGTTGTGCCTGCAGCTTAAACCCTGTATTTTTCCTGGCTGGCAATTACTGATGGTCTCTGCTTCACTCGCAGGCTCTTCATATGCTAGTTATTCTTCAGGAGGTTGTTCTGAGAGAAGCTGCTTAACATAGGAAGATGCTGCTGCTGACCTTGTGTTAGAGGTCTGAAAAGAAGCAGCTGAATTGCTTCAATTTCTGTTTTTAAAGGAATGACTTACGGATGATGGGATCGATGAAGACAGTGGAGAAGATGCAGGCGAAGATGCCAATACAATGCAGCGGCCTGGATTCGTGGCTTCTGCTTGGTCCTTTATCACAACCTTCTTCACGTCACTCGTCCCTGAAGGGCCTCCACAGGTTGGCAGTTAAAGAGGAAAAGGAACTGAGCGGCTTCAGTAGCCACACATAGAAGTGGAGCAGATTCTAGTGAGCGTTTTAAATACAGTGCAATTCCTGAACATTTGTTATGTTACCTTTCTGATCATGGTGTACCAGAATGTGTGTGTGTTTTGTTTCCTGTTGGCTTTCTGATGCATTGAATATTTTAAGCACAAGAGGACTACTGAATGCTTTCTTTTAAGATTCTTTTTCTGAGGAATAAAATGTAAAGCTATTGGTCTTCCACGGTTTATTTTAATTTGAAATGTGTATTATACTGAGGCAAAAAGCTTGTACTTAATCTGCACCATTACATCTTTAAAGAGCTGTTAAAAACATGAATGTCGATGGAACTTGAAGTACTCTCCATCTGCATAATGTATCTTGTGATCTTGGGTTAGTTTTGTGCAGGGTGTGAATTCTCAGCTGAGATTTGGAGTGGATACCGTTCCTGAAAGAAGGCTGTAAACACAAGGATTACTTGCTGATGGCATGTTGTCTTCATGCCACAAAATACTAAGCCTCTTGTCCTACATTTAGAAAGCTAAAAGCTTTTCCTTGAGACTCTTCTGAAGTTCATTCCAGTTGGGGATGTTTGACAGTTCTTCAAAGACAACTGACAGTGAGGGGATAAACCTTACATTTTTGATACATACAGTACTTTTTAAGGAAAATACAGCTGTACTGGGGAAAAAACATGAACATTAGGGTTTTTTTAATAAAAACTGACGGTAACTCTTTTGGATGTTTATATGCATATTTGAATGCAAACGACTAAGCAGTGCATCATTGAGGATGAGCATGTGTTTGATTTGAGAGTGGAATAAAGATATCACGGTGGCATTACTAATGGTGACTGAAGTGGTGTGTTTGTAGCAGCGCATCCGCAGTTACAGGTATGATCTCAAGAGCAGGCTATCTCTATTCTTAAACTTAATTAAAACTGAGGAAAGAGAAATTGTACGTGAGATAACAGCACGGTGGAACCGTCAGGTTTTTGGATGCTTTCTTTAGCTTTTGACCATGGTCAAGAAGTTAGAGTTGGTTTTGTTCCTTTGTTACCATGTGCTGTCTAACTTTAAAATGGCTGCAAAGACTCTGTTACACTCTAAAGCTCTTAAAGAAGTCTGAACAAGTGAGAAGTGGGGGTTCATTTTTTGCTTGCTCCTGTCCAGCTGCTGCAGTTTTCTTTGGTTTTATCCTCTGAAACACCCGTCAGGATTTCTAGGCCTTACTAAAAGTTGACTCATTTGGAGAAATTTGAACAGTGGTTTGAATTTAAACAGCTTAAATAGCATGCTTTTTGAGTTACAAAATATCTTGTACTTCCAAATCAGTCATAGGAGGAGAAATACAAGTCTCTTGCAAGCATAAATTATTTGCTGTGTAGACAGCAATGAGGAATCACGTTTAATTGTGGTGTTTTGCTGCCACGGTGCTGTGGAGAGCTGCTCCCAGTTTAGGTTCTTTACTACATAGATATAAAATGCGTAGACCTTGTCCAAGACAATTTACCCTTTTAATTTGCTGGATGGATCTAACTTGATTAATCTTTAAGAACTGTTAAGGAAATTTCCCTTTTTAAAGGAATGGCACAGAGGGACAGTCTTGTGTAGGAAACAACTGGTGGCAGCTCTCTGCTGTTAGCAGACTAGATAAAGGAAGTTGCTGTTATGCTATTATGAAGACAGGCTGAGAAAGCTGGGGCTGTTCAGCCTGGAGAAGAGAAGGCTGCGTGGAGACCGCATAGCAGCCTTCCAGTATCTGAAGGGGGGC